>NC_039368.1:85238288-85278015 GCF_003573695.1 Papaver somniferum
ATGTAGTTAACGACAAAAATAAACATGTTTTAAAAATTAGGCTTTCAATTAGTTTCATGCATATTCGCTATCCAATAATATAATAAAATTTAAAAACACGATAATAAATTATATTTTAATAAAATATGAGTATTATTTAGTTCATCTTTACAATTTTTTATCATTTATAAAAAAATTATGATTATGATTTGCTTCAAAAATAAATATTTTTATTGTAATTATTATTATACTATTATTTATTATTTCAAAAGAAAAATGAACAATATAAGAATAAAATAGAAGTAAGAAATACAATGATAAGTTGACATATTATATGGGTAAAATATGTCTTTATTATAACATACTAACAAGGTTAAAATAGAGAACCAATTAAATCAAATTATGTGGGCTCACAACTTCTACTGTTGCTTTTTAAAAACATACCTAAAATGGAAATATTTTTCTCCAAAAACATTTCGAAGAAAATCTACCAATCACATTTTTTAGTAAAAATTTGTTACAAGGTGGTTTTGATAGGTAAAAAACAATTCCAAACAGGGCTAGCTTGTCCTCATATAGGATGGGATAAAATTCTTTTCTTCTATTTCTTTTTAAATCGCTTTGCGAGCAATTATTTTCGAAAACAGCAACGCAAGAATCACTAAAGTTGTACTGTGTATGAAAGACCTATGCAGCGCAGCGAAGCCTAGCTTACCGTGGCGGTAAAAAGTAGGGGCGAGCATTTGGGACCAAACCGGTCCGGTTAATCTGCATTTTTGTTGCTGGGTGTTTGGCTCGTACATTAGTGGACAAGAAGTGGATGCATTGCGTCAGATCCAGCGAATTTTTATGACTTGGAACCGAGAGGCAGAGAGAAAACATGTAATATTTTTATAATAATCGTTCATTTTTAGAATGTGATTCATGGATCTGACCCGTCCCATCTGTTTTTTCTGCAAGTGGATGTCTGATGAGTACGCTGATATGCATTTGGATACAAATACAATTTGTGCGATCCATTGGATTTTGGATTGGCCGTTGATGTTGTCTTAGAAAATCCATTGAACACCCGCAGCCGTTAGATTAAGGGCATAGATAAAATTTTCATAGGATTTGAGAGTACTAGTATATTATTTACATATCATCCACTATATGTATCATTTTTCATGACATGGGATGAAAATATTACTTTTTCTAAAACGGAAAATTGGTCAATGCACAAACAGAAATATGGTTGTATAATGTGTTATGCATCTTTTTTGGTGGTTTGCATAAGGGTTGTGCATTCAATTTTTTGCCCAATTAAATTGAAAGTATTACTTTTCTTGAAATGGAAGGAGTGCATTGTTCTATTAGTTGCAACGGAAAATAAGTTGATGCATAAACTGAAATATGGCTGCATAAAGTATTATGTATCATTTGTGGTGGTTTGCGTAATGTATATACATTTAATTTCGAAAATTGTGCCTAAAATGATAAGCACCTCCGAATTTTTGATAAAAACTCTAAATTTGATATTGTTGTTTGTACTCATTGCTTATTTTTTTCTTTTTTAAAAACCATTCTAACGAGATAAAATTTTAAAAGGAAAAATGAAAAAAAAAAATTAGAGGAGTTGTTGAAGCCTTTTTATTATGGAGAGTTTTATTATATGTTTCTTGAATTTAAAAGCAAATTGAATTTATTGTGAGAAAGAAAAACAAGTGTGTGATCATCGTTGGTTTTCTAAAAAGTTTCTGAGCAAGAATGAAGTGTAGAAGTTTCACATCCTCTCACCGTGCAAGAGTGATTGTGAAAAAATTCTGATCTCGGCTGTTTTATCCTGGGGACGACGCGCCATTGAAGAACTGCTTGCACAATCTTGGGCAAGCCGCGAAACGTCTTAAAGAAAGCGAACTAGTCCGCGACTCAGCCATAGCAATGTTTTGTTTGTTTTTTTTGTTTGATTATTTTGCAGGCATACTTCATCAATTGTTCCTACAATTTTAAGACGCTTATTCTGCCATGGAAATCAAAAGAAAAAAGATTGCTAAAACGCGATAAGTATCATTGTTTTGTTTGTTTCGTTTTATATAATTATAACCGGTATAATTTTAATTTAACAATTGAACATGATGCTTGAGATTTTAGGTAACCCGGTACCTAAAGTTAATTTTATGTCTAATTTTGATGGACTAGGATTATAATATGGATGATATGAAAATGTTATTGATGATAATCCACGAAAATGAATTTTTATCTCCTACATGAAAATGAATTGGGTCTAGAAATTTTTATTAGATATACTAAACATCATGAGGATAACCCACGCCAAAATTCATAATTTTTGAAGAACTAAAAGTATTTTTAAAGTATTTTAGAATACTAAAAAAACATATCTGAAAAATTCTGTCGGGCAGAAATTTATTGCTAATTGAATCCGTTTTTGCTAATATTTGTGTAGATATTTTGAAATAGTGTAACATGAAACTCATTGATCAGGAACTAATCTTCGAAACCCAATTTGAAGTTTTCCATTTGGATTTTTAGATTGAGAAATATGGTGATTTCAAAATCGTTGTGTATGTCTATCTAAAATAGGAGATATGATATTTGAGATTGGAGAAATGTAATAAATTACATTAAAAATATGTTTGGATTGTTATTTCTTTATGTTATCGTTTTGGTAATGAAAAGGAAGATTATTGTTAGAAATCAAACTAATGCACTATATGTGTTTGATAATATGCTTAGTAGAAAGTTTTTAATTATATGCACGATTTTATAACTAGATAACTTTGAATCTTTGTTTGACACTAAAGAGAAACTTGGAGTACTATATTTTGATTGATTTTTAAGTAATTATGTAAGTGCATAAATTATTCATTTTTGATTTCAAATGCTCACATGTAAGTGGTTGTGACAGGTGCAAATTCACTTACTTGAGCAAGTTTTTATTTTCCAATGAAATAAAAATTGCGGGAGATTAATCTATGCGTGGAGCAATGGATTTGCTGATTTCTCTGTTGGTGCAAAGAATGGACAATGGGTTATAACGAATTGATATTTAAAAGAAATTGAGGTATGTTTGATGAACTATTTGTAGTTATTGTAGTGATTGAATAATGGTATTCTAAATTGAATTGATGTTCAATCTTAGAATAAATTTTAGGGAAACAAGTTATTGAGAATTATTGTGTATGAAAATAAACATGTGACTCATGTAAGTTTGGAACTTATGAGATGGAATTTTATACGAATCAAAAACCGAATAATTAGAAACCTAGTCAAAATTAATGTGAATATCAACTCTCACCATGAAAAGAACATAATATTGGTTATGAATTTATTTGCTATTCTTGCACGGAATTGCAAGGATATCAAATGTTATTAACAACGCTTTTCAAGCTAAGTTAATGTGAATTATGGATACGGTGAGAGGTTGGTATATATTGGTGTTTTACAACACCATGTTTGTTTTGATAGGTTATGGTTCAAAATTTGAACCACTTTGTTTGAAAGAAAGTGGTGTTGAGATATACTCACATCACTAGGATTTTCGGTATTGGTATGGTTTAAAAGTTTACTTCGGGTAGAACAATTTTATTAAAATGTTCATACTTTCGAAATGAGAAACAATCTTGTTTCCTCCTAGATTGAGATTATAAATTTGTTGAATTTGATCATTGCAATACTACAAATGATATGTTTTAGATAAAATGTTTGAGCATAATAGTGCAAATTTATCATAACATAAATTGAATTTTCAATATTTGAAATATGAGATTTTGTCATGCTTTTTAAGAAATCAATGAGTTAGTGATGAATATGAGCATGTTATATTTTCGTATAAACTTGGTGAATTCTTTGAGTAACATGTATGTAATGTTACCTAACTCATAAAAGCATGTACACTTTCAAATCTTACGCAGTTTGCAATTGGATGAAATAAAATATTTGAGAATTTTATAAAACATGTTTGCTTCTTCGAATAGCTTGTGTTGATATCAAATATGATTATTTGAGTAGTGAATTAGGAAATGTTGTCTTCAAGAAAATTGTTTGAATTTTTATCCTTTATGTTGTGAAAAAATAAAACGTTTGGATTTAGATCATAAGTTCATTAGCTTTTATAATTTTTTGAACTTTGGATATTGTTTTGAAATTCTTGTTCGAGTCAAAAAAAATAGTGGGGGTTCCATACCTTATGTTTTACCAACTTTGGTTTAAATTAGAGAACCTAGAAAAATTAAGGTGACAAGGAATTCATTAAGAATGAACCTAGAAAAGCATATTTATAGTGAGACTAAAATTTAGTCATGAATATTTTGTTGCTTATAATTAGAAAGATAAATTCTAATACAAGTTAACTTTGTTTTTCAAAAATTTATTCTTTGGATAAATAAATTCGTGAGCCTATTGTTGTTAGACAGTCATACAGAAACTGTTGACACTTGCATTGATGTCACTAAATTAACTCACATGTTTGTTTTGTTGATGTTGGTTCTGTGATGTATGATTTGTTATAGTCATAATTAAAAATATATACTTTTGTGTATTTTAAAAATGAGAATCTATGTAAACCAAGCATGGAAAACTGTGTAGTTTCTACAATAAAATAAATCACATAAGTTAGATAAGTTATCATTTATATTCTGAAAACTAAACTTTAAAACAATTTATAAAATAAAAATTGTTTACTTGATTCATCCGAATGATTTCAGAATTAATGAAAGTGAAACGCACAATACTCTTTGTTTTGTATGCATAAGTGATTTGTTGAATTTGTGTTCTAAGTTAAAGGATGAAAATGAATTGAGAACATGCTTAGTTTACTATTTCACATGAAAGACTTGAGTGAAGATGCGTATGTTTTTTAAATGAATTTTTTCTTTCTTTGAAAACATTTCATTTCAATGGAAATAGAGTTTTATAAGAGATAGAAATATATATAGTCTGACTGTAAACTAGTTTTCACTCATTTGGTTTAGTGCTAATGCTTTTGGATTGTGTGTGATTGCACTAGACATGAGTATGGTAGCTCAATATGTTTCTTTGCTACGTGATTGACTGTATATATATAAGTATTTTTTGTAGTGGGGGTTTGTAGCAAAAACGCCAACGGGTAGTTTTTTAAAATTCAAAATTCACTCTTTACGTCTATAAATTACCATCAATTTCAAACAACTCACTCACACCAAAATTCACTTCTCTTGAATTTTCTCTTTTTAAAATATATTTCTCAATGGCTGAAAAGGTGATCACACTTTTTTGCGATGCAAAACTTGAAGCTGCTATTTCTATGATATATGGGAGTTTTAAAAAGATTGAAAATTGTAAGAGGGAAGTGCAAGTTTCTGAAGTTGCTCCAAGAAAATGTTCCTCTAAAAGGCAAAGAAGAGCTCCAGTTTTGAAAGTTAACAACAAAAAATTCAAAAACAAAGGCGAAACTCTCAAAAAGCGCGTTGAATGGAAGATACGTCAAATGAAGATTAACAGAAGGCCAAAACTTGTACTTGATTTTTATTGAAGTTGTTAGTACTTTTTATTATTTCCTAAGCTTATATCTTGTAAAAAAATTGGCATCAATGAACGCAAATATTTAGATTTAAAAAAAGAGATTTCCACTTCAGATTAAGCGAAATTTATTACAATTTGAACTTGCAAATAATATCAAATCCACGAAAAAAAACATCAAACTACGTCAAATCCAGCGACATTCTCTCTGTAGAGTTCATAGCATTCAAAATGCTTAAACTCTCTTCCGCTTTCTTTAATAAACTTGGTACGAGCGATGGTTTTCTGTAAAACAGATAAGCAACAAGTTCAGATATTTATGATGAAGTTGATCAGTGAGGAAAAAGGTAAGATACTCACTAGTTCTTCGCTGGATAATCAAGAATATCTACGGTGAACCATCCACAAAACTTCCTTATAATGTTTGACTTCATTAGTGATGAATGCAATTCTTAGTTCTAGGTTCTTACTGATTCTTATGGATTTTTTCCGCGATGCTACAAAATGTCCGAATACTCTTTCCCAGATATTGTCATTGTTCATTGGTCTCATCATACGATGTAACCAACATCGAACAAGAGCAGCATCTTTTTCAATTGTAAAGACCGGGAGTGGCATTTGAGTGCAGTAACGATGTGCTTGAGATGGACTATGTTTTAGAATTATGAAACACGCTTCGTAACAAAAAGGTTTACCGTGAGCTTCCTCATAATTATGAAGAGATGTTTGGATCACTTCATCTTCAGTTACACCGCTGAACTTTTCTCGATCAATTTCCATTACCAGAAAAAGAAATGGCTTTACTGCAAGCCTAATATATTGAAAACGAGCACGCAATCGACGAGCATCTCGGTTTCCTGGGTTTCCCGTCAGTGAGACGAACATTGAAAAAATGTTCTCCCAAAAAGAACCTTCATGAAAAATAACAACACCAGTGATTACACTATGAAAAAATATGCTTTGCATATGGTTATATCCTCTTCTTCACGAAACATGGGACCACGATTTCTGACAAACATTTCTGAAGAGTTTTACGAAGAAAAAAAAGAAGATGTGATTTTGGAGATGGGAGGAATCGAATTTATAGTAGAGAAAGAAGATCGAGCCGTTGAGAATTTAGCCGTTGGTGTTGGTAACACAACCACCCGCGACTTTCCTTTAAGCGCCCGTTTGAATTACCATAGGAGTTGACGTTCTTTGATAGAACCGCCTGTTTGAATTAACAACGCCTATTTTCTTGTTATAAATGCAACAATAGGGGTGGCCTCTCAACCAAACCAACAGATTTATTTCTCAACATCCACCATGTTTTTTAAAGGAAAAGCGAAGCAAATATTATGTGTCGAAGCAAAAGAGGTTTGTCCATTATGTTTCATGGATTACCACAGTCTTATGCAATGCCCTTGGATGTATTCAAAGTGTCCGTGGGAAGGTTGTTCACGCATCATAATGGTGATTGAATCTCAACCAGAAAAGCTCAGGTATTTGCTATGTCAAGATCCCAACTGTCCAAAGAAACGACATATGCTAGATGATGCTATGAAGATTAAAAAGGAAGAAAAAGAAAAGATTGCAACACTCTACAAGAACTTCAAACTTAAAGACAAATTGAAGAAGGAGTTATTACACTGCTTGCATTGTGGATATGGAGTTATTACGCTGCTTGGTCACACATTTGATTTCATTGATGTATTTGCTTCATTTCACTGTTCTGATGGTGTACTTACTGACTCATAGCATATTTTTTTTGTACAAAATAAACGAAAATTTCATGAATGTCTAGGATTATGATAATTCATGATAGTTTATTTGTCAATTGGAAAAAGAACAAGCTCAATGTACTTACTGAATTTGCATCTCGTTCGCTTCGTGTATGGTATTAATCAAACCAATGCACTACTATTTGCACCTGGCATGTTGATTGACTGTTCTTGATTACTGTATTATAGATATTGACCCGATGAGGAGTTGTGTAACTGCTTAATTATACGTCACAGACGATGTATAACTTGTATTATCTCTTCTTATTTGTATTATGTTGTGCTAGTATTAGATGGTATCTACATATGTATGCATGTTAGCTCTCACAATTTGCTGGCATTTGGTTAGTTGTTGTAATGCATGTTTGCAGGGAAATGACAACAACTATTTAAGCCGGGTCTGTTCCCTCACTGTATATGGAAATTCATTCTATCGAAGAGGCAGGAGCATTCTACAGAGCATATGGTAGGAGTAGGGGGTTTATAACACGCAAGAGGTCATCATATGCCACTAGACGAGGACCACAAATAACTAGAGTGATTTTCGTATGTTGTTGTGAGGGATTGCACAAGAAACATGTGGATTCAAATGATGACGATGGTGAGAAGAAGAAAAATGGTGCTTCAACTATGAGAACTGGTTGTGAGGCTATGCTTCGGATAGCTTTGAATACAAAATGTAACACATGGTATGTTAATGAGTTTAAGGATCATCACAACCATGACATGGTACCACCTAGAAAACAAGTTTTTATGAAGTCGAACAAGGTTTTTCCTCCTGCGACTACAAATTTGGCAGAAGCATCTAGCAAGCACACTACAAAACAGAAGGCTTTTAGGGATGGTCAGAAAAACGTCCCAACAACCGGAAAGCCGCCCCAAAAAGATATTAGGGACGTTTGTTGCTGCGTCCCCAGATCCACCGTCACTAATACTATTAGGGACGGATTTTCCTTCTAGGAACGGTTCTGAGTGGCCGTCAGTAATACTAATAGGGACGGCTTCATCTTCTAGGGACGTTTTTTCTTGGCCACCACAAATACTTCTAGGGACGGCTTCATCTTCTAGGGACGGTTTTGAAACGGCCGGAAAAACAAGTTAAAACCGCCCCTAGTGCATCATAGGGATGGTTTAACAATACCGTCCCTAGTATAAACTGGAACAATGGGGACGGTTAATCAACCGTCCCTAATATCTGAATATTACTGAAGCTCCATTTCCCTGCTTTAATTGGCAGAATGCCATCCCTCATACATTCACATACCAGGATTAGATGCCATACATCCACAAAACAGAGACAAATAGAATGCCATACATCCACAGAATAGAGAATCATAGACGAACTCATAGAAGATTATTTTTCTATAGATACTCAAAAACCATGTTATTTGTTTACAAAAGAGACCTCCCATTCTCAAAAAACAAGCAAAAATTTAGGTTCATACACTCTCTACAGTAAATGGTGTCTTTGTTTATCATCTGTTAACTACAATCAGTGGCCTGCGGCGTTTGAGTGCTATTTTATCATCTGTTAATATCTGGAAACTAACCCTTCCTGCACCTTTCCATATCACATATCCTGCAACAAACATAAATCTACTCAATAGATAATCGATAGTTACATACTTACATTCTTCTCAGTCAGGAAAAAAAAAGCTCAACACATTCACAATCAGTTCTGCAGTAATGAACATCTCCGGTTCATTAAAGTGAAATTACCATTTGTTAGTTGGTACATATAGGATGTCAACAGTGGTGCATTGGGAGTGAACTGAGTACTAGGTAAAGCAGATTACTGTATACAAGTCACATTTAAACTGCACCTGGGAAGAGTTATCAAACTTATAAGTAACCTACATGGGACAAAAACCTATACTCGCCTTGGCTTAATACATAGTTAATTAGATAACACGGAAGCTCATGCATACCTAAATAACCACTGGGTCTAAGACTAATCTTATCAATTTACAATGACTCAAATTCTATGTAAAAAAGAAAAAGTGAATGATGCACGATACCTCGAGTCCTTCATTGTTCTGGTTTGGTGGTAATACTGCAACTTGAGCCTCCAATTCTGCAACCCTTCGTTTGAGCATTGCATTTTCCTCTTTCAATTGAACAACTCTACTTGATGATGATGACTCTCCCCAAAATTGTTTCGGCTTCATAGTGCTGCCAAAGCAACGAATCCGACCACGTCTATCTGGTCTCATAACAGCTGCAAATGCATCATTTCATCCACCTAAAACGACTCCAGATCCAGGTTGGTTAGCCTGGTTGTGTATTTCCACCATTCGATCCTACAAGTAAATCAATCTCGAAAGTTAGGTCAATTCGAACTACAAATGCAGAAAACAGATGACCCGAAAGAAAACTTAAAAAGTATAAAGGTATACGTATTGTTCAGAAGCAACAGGATCCATCACTTCTTCATTTGGATCTGATGTTTTTCTTTTCTTCGTCCTGGTCCTAAGAAATACTTCATGTCGTTCAGGGAATCTTCCTGTTTCGGCTAGCATCTGTAAAATGAAATTTTGTGCTGTTGGTTGCATATAACATACGAAACATCCTCACCAAGATCAAACTAAACAGAAGCTTTACCTCTTTTGCATATTCCATGTGGCTTGGAGCCACCAGTGTGTTGAATTGTTTGTTTGGACCTATTTAGTTTATTTTTAGCCGCCAACTCCTGTTTCAAAAGAAAATAATAACAAACGATGCTTGTTGTGGGCCTTGCGTTAGTGGGTAAATGATAAAAGGGATAATAAGAGCATGGATGACAGAAAATACGTACTTTATCTTTCTTGGTATTCCACACACAGCTCGCAACATGCCTAAAAAGGTCATCCCCTGGTCCATCATTATTGTTATTTCCGACCTCAAAACATGTATCCTGTGGTGCGATACTTGATGAGACCGTTGAGCTTAAACTCTCACCATGATGAAACCATGTAGTATAATTTCTCATCATACCGTGCAATATCAAATCACTGAATATTTCACTTCTAACTTTGTAATTAACATTATTGCACTTTCTGCAAGGACATTTCATTTTGTTATCTTCAGTAACAACCCTTTCCTTGAATGCATGGTCCAAGAACATCCTCAAACCATCTTCATACTCTTTACCCGACCGATCCTTGTGAACCCAACTCTTATCCATGGTTTCTACAAACTGACTAAGGAATAAACTTACGATTAACGGAAACCACTAGTCACACATGCACATAAAAGTCCCATACACAACAGAAAGAGGAAAAAACGCAGAACATACCCAAATTAGTAATGAATTACTTGGTGATAGTTACATAAAACTTGACAAATTTAAAAATACCATTACTTTATAAGTTAGTAGCGATCGATGATTATGAGCATGCAAGCTAGCGAATGATCCTGCGATGATATGAACCTAATCGCCAACACCAGCAATGCACCTGGCGGAACACACCTTAAGTCAGTGAGTACATTGATAGAAATAAAATAAAATAAGTACAGGATAGATATGAAGATAGATGTAGTACATTGGACATAGATATAATATAGTCGATAGAGCATCGTTAAGAAAAATAAGGTAACGGTAAAGAATCTAGCAGCATATGCTAACTCAGACAAGTGGTACAGTCCATGTGAATACGTGATACTACAATATAACAAGCTAAACAGACATGATAAACAGTAAAGAATATGATAAACACTTTCCTTTTTTCCTAATTTTATCAAATGTGTTCAATGCCCCAGGCAGCACCAACCTAAGAACGGTATCATATCACTAAAGCTATTCATCTCTGCCATTCTTAATTCTTATGATCCAACATAAACATGAGTTTAACACTATACCAAGCAGCAGGAATCAGGATGAACTCAAAAGCTGGCAAATTAAGCAGGCACAATAAAATTAGTGATGGACTACCACCACTAAAGGAATTAGGATGAACTACCATACAGATAAACCTATGCAACCTTTAAAAAATCACAATGAACTCGACCAAATTAAGCAGGGACAATACAACTAGTGGTGGGTCAGCAACACAATTAGTTGATGGGTCAGCTGCTTTTACTAGTGCAATGACGCTGTAGATTTAGAAATAACAAGTCTGCAATATACATAATCATGGCAATCTTTTAGCTTCCTGATTCCTCTCAGATTTTGCACAAACTCAATATTCAAACCAATTAGCATCCATCCCAGCCCTCTGAACAATCTAGTTTTCTTTGTAAGCCGTAAGCACTAGAATTCAAATTTCTTTTCTTTGCAAGCAGTAAGCACGAAAATGCAATGACAGTATTGTACTGCAGGAATTGCAATAAATTTGGAAAACTTAGGTTGTCCCGAGGGCACCTATCACAGAACTTTATTTTCTGTCACTAGCTTTAAGTTGAATGCACAGATTTTATTTTCAAGTTCAAAAAACTAGCAATTATGAATTCAGTTTTCAAGTAGGATACAGGATAAACTACAATCAGTATGTACTTTTTATAGATCTGTATTTTCATTCTTCATCAACTGTAATCTGTAATCTCTGGAAATTAAGACTGTCAGGGGTTTACAAAGATGCCAGGAGACCCTAAGAGGAAAAATACACAACAGCACGAAAGAAAATCCTGAAATGAAACTCCAACTATAACAAAGATGCAGCAAGTTCAAATGGCTTATTACTATCAGTACCATCGACCCAGTGTACTCATCGCTCACAATGTCTAGCTACTAAACATAGGATTAAAACAACAAAATGATTTATCATCTACATCATGTCTCTAGCTCTATCATCCAATTTTTTCTGATAGTCTTTCAAATTCTCTCCAGCACCATGTAAAATCAGATGATATGTCCTCTACACTTTCATTTAAGTTCAAATTACAACCTAAGTTTTCCAAAATATACCGTCTCATATCCTCAAAAAAAAAGATTATACTGCTCAAAATGTAATCATGAAGGAGACTCTTCCCACAGATATCTTAATAAACCCAACCCAAATCGAGAGAATCAGGTTAAATTTTGAATCCAAAAACATCAAAGATGAAATCATGCAAATTAATCAAATAGCAATTCATGTAATCATCACACTCGAAACTGAAATAACAATACTAATAGTTCAAATAAACAAACAATCAATTAGGGCAAACCAAAATTACAATAGAGAGAATTCGATCTGCGCAAAAAAAATTACAGAAATAAACCCAACGCAAATCGAGAGAATTAGGTTAAACTTTGAATCCAAAAACATCAAAGATGAAATCGTGCAAATTAATCAAATACCAAACCAGATAAATTACAGAGATTCTTACCCTAAGTTTGCATGATGGGCATCTGCTAAATTTGACAGACTTATAGCAGAAGAAAGTGAAGATTTCACTTCTGATGAGTATCATGAAGGAGATGGAGAAGAAAGTGATGACGAATCGCACGAAGGAGAGTTTTAGGGTTTTAGTAGAGTCGATGAAAACATGAGCAGAATAGGCGATGAAAACTTGAGAGGAAAAATGAAATAGATTAGTTTCACTATGTTCTAAGGAGTACAGAAGTTAAGTTACCGACGATATAATCACCACCATTGGATGATTCTACTTACTGGGACGGCTAGAAGCTTTTAGGGACGCACAAAAAAATTCGTCCCTACTAGCACACCAGTAGTGACACTCGGATATAGTTCGTCCCTAATAATGGAACAGTTGGGATGGTTTCTTCGGCACCGTCTCAAATACACATCGCTAAGGACGGCTAGACGGGTTCGTCCCAACTTCTGCATTCTGGGGACGGTTTTTTGAGAATGGGCCGTCCCTAGAGAGGGACAAGGACATGCAGCAATTATACGTGAGTGTGCGGGACTTAAACCTTCTACCATTATGCAGTTCGGATCAACATTAACAGCAAAACAAATACTCCATTCTAAGACCTTTAGATCAAGCTGGCCAAGAATACCTTTTTTCCCATGTTCCTTCGGGATGTCGAAGGAGATACATTCCATCTCGGCGAGCAGACCAAACGCAATCAGTATGGCAGAGATTAAAGAAGTGTGGTGTTAGTGCAGTATCTACTTTCGCATCGTAAACTTCATGGCTTCCTTCATACCAACGATAATTCCAGTTATCATACCATCGATAATCACACCAAACGTATGTTGAACCAAGGTTTACATGAAATTTCCAGTGCCACTCTTCACCAAAATTTAGCCCACGTTGACCTAGATCGTCATCCCCGGATTGGCAGTGATAATTCAAGTAAACACTGTAACCTTCAATATCATTCCGTATATGCACAGTAGTTGGAAAACCTAATAATGATGAACCCTTTGAAACTAATACTGAAAACAAGACGAAGTAGACAATAATCTTTACATGGCTGCTAACACCCATTGTCTTCTTAATCCCTGAACCCTAATATGTGTATTGGGTGTTGCAGATATATATAGCACCAATTGTTTCCATTTACATGCACTAATATTGAGTTGCGTATAGCTGGGTATATGTGAATTTTGGTAAGGATATTTTCAAATAAAATTAAACTAATAAATTTACACAGCTAGCAAATGAAACAATTTTGGGAAACTTTACTATGAAATTAATAGATTATATTTACCTTATTTTCCGGTCACAATAGGATTCCCGGTATTAACTACAAAGATTTTATGAGATGATATATATTGTCGAGGATCCTTCTGAGGAAGGACAGGGCGACATTATCCATCAACCAAGAAAATCAGTATACACAGGAAATATATTACCACGCCCACTCGAAATACTGCGTAAACATTAACGAGTGAGTGGATATGAACCCCAAATACCGCACCATCAGTCTATTGTTAGTGGCACATCTTTTTTTGACCACAGATTTGAGATTCCAGTTATCGACCCCGCTTTAAGTGGATCCCAATGGTGGGTATAATTAGATTATGAAGGAGATACAAAATTTCATGTAATACAAAAAATTATGTGCCATCAGATTAGTAGGTATCTTCAAGTAAAATGTATAACCCTATTAGCAATGTTGTAACTTTCATTTAACCAAGATTCAAAAATGCAATTTAAAAATTATTTAATAAAACAAAATAGGGACACGAAAAATGAAGGGCCGCTTATGTGTGCCCGTAATACATTTTTCATACTTTAGGATAATAATTCATAAGGTTTAGGTCTAATTTTTCTTACTTTTTTGTTGTTTTATTCCCACGTTCCATTAAAGGAAAAAAAAAACAAATAATTTTATGGATCCCAAGTATATCTTTTCTCCCACATCCCTCCTTTATCACGACGATATAAATAAAGTCCATCTCGACGAGCAGACCAAACGCATTTAGAGTGGCAAAATACGTAGTACTTAGCTTTAAATCCACTTAGAGTTGCCTTGTAAACTTCATGGCTACCTTGATACCAACGTTGATCTCTATTATCATACCACCGGTAATCGCACCAAAAATACGTCGTGCCAAATCCCACGCGAAATTGCCAGTCCCATTCATTGCCGAAATTGAGCGCATGTTCACCCAAATCGTCGTCCAAAGATTTGCAATGGATGTTCAAGAGAACTTGATCACCTTCGATATCATTTTGTACCTGCACAGTGGTTGGATCGAAAAGTGATGAACCCTTAGAAACTAATATCGAAAATAAGAAGAAATAAACAATGATATTTCTGAAATGGCTAATGCCCATAGTTGTTTGTATCTGTTGCTCTAAAAAAAGGTGTTCTGTGTGCGATAAGGTGATGGTCGATCGGTATATATAAAGATGGATATATGAACTTCCATCTTCGTAGAGGTTACAGACTTAAATGGAGTATAAAATATGGCGATTTGCATTAATACAACAGATAAGGAAAGTTATTAACAACTGCCTTTTCGAACAAATTGCATGCACCGCTATTGCATTGGGTGATAAGTATATACCAAGTTCGGCCCTGGTTAATCGCGGCTTCTTAATTACATGGCATATATAATGACTCGAGAATCATGGCTTCTGCCTTGGGCAGTGACGGAGACAGAAGGTGAATCTAGTATTGGTATGAGTTTCAGAAAAGTGTTTTTATGTCGTGCTGGGTCATGCGTTGCTATGTTGTGCTATAAAAATAAAGCGGTCTAAAATTTGGTAAATTATAATTTGAAAAATAATGTGAAATTAATAAACTGTAAATTCTTTTTGGTAAATTGGTATTTTAAAGTGCTGGTGATGTAGTTAACGACAAAAATAAACATGTTTTAAAAATTAGGCTTTCAGTTAGTTTCATGCATATTCGCTATCCAATAATATAATAAAATTTAAGAACACGATAATAAATTATATTTTAATAAAATATGAGTATTATTTAGTTCATCTTTACAATTTTTTATCATTTATAAAAAAATTATGATTATGATTTGCTTCAAAAATAAATATTTTTATTGTAATTATTATTATACTATTATTTATTATTTCAAAAGAAAAAATGAACAATATAAGAACAAAATAGAAGTAAGAAATATAATGATAAGTTGACATATTATATGGGTAAAATATGTCTTTATTATAACATACTAACAAGGTTAAAATAGAGAACGAATTAAATCATATTATGTGGGCTCACAACTTCTACTGTTGCTTTTTAAAAACATACCTAAAATGAAAATATTTTTCTCCAAAAGCATTTCCAAGAAAATCTACCAATCACATTTTTTAGTAAAAATTTGTTACAAGGTGATTTTGATAGGTAAAAAACAATTCCAAACAGGGCTAGCTTGTACTCATATAGGATGGGATAAAATTCTTTTCTTCTATTTCTTTTTAAATCGCTTTGCGAGCAATTATTTTCGAAAATAGCAACGCAAGAATCACTAAAGTTGTACTGTGTATGAAAGACCTATGCAGCGCAGCGAAGCCTAGCTTACCGTGGCGGTAAAAAGTAGGGGCGAGCATTTGGGACCAAACCGGTCCGGTTAATCTGCATTTTTGTTGCTGGGTGTTTGGCTCGTACATTAGTGGACAAGAAGTGGATGCATTGCGTCAGATCCAGCGAATTTTTATGACTTGGAACCGAGAGGCAAAGAGAAAACATGTAATATTTTTATAATAATCGTTCATTTTTAGAATGTGATTCATGGATCTGACCCGTCCCATCTGTTTTTTCTGCAAGTGGATGTCTGATGAGTACGCTGATATGCATTTGGATACAAATACAATTTGTGCGATCCATTGGATTTTGGATTGGCCGTTGATGTTGTCTTAGAAAATCCATTGAACACCCGCAGCCGTTAGATTAAGGGCATAGATAGAATTTTCATAGGATTTGAGAGTACTAGTATATTATTTACATATCATCCACTATATGTATCATTTTTCATGACATGGGATGAAAATATTACTTTTTCTAAAACGAAAAATTGGTCAATGCACAAACAGAAATATGGTTGTATAATGTGTTATGCATCTTTTTTGGTGGTTTGCATAAGGGTTGTGCATTCAATTTTTTGCCCAATTAAATTGAAAGTATTACTTTTCTTGAAATGGAAGGAGTGCATTGTTCTATTAGTTGCAACGGAAAATAAGTTGATGCATAAACTGAAATATGGCTGCATAAAGTATTATGTATCATTTGTGGTGGTTTGCGTAATGTATATACATTTAATTTCGAAAATTGTGCCTAAAATGATAAGCACCTCCGAATTTTTGATAAAAACTCTAAATTTGATATTGTTGTTTATACTCATTGCTTATTTTTTTCTTTTTTAAAAACCATTCTAACGAGATAAAATTTTAAAAGGAAAAATGAAAAAAAAATTTAGAGGAGTTGTTGAAGCCTTTTTATTATGGAGAGTTTTATTATATGTTTCTTGAATTTAAAAGCAAATTGAATTTATTGTGAGAAAGAAAAACAAGTGTGTGATCATCGTTGGTTTTCTAAAAAGTTTCTGAGCAAGAATGAAGTGTAGAAGTTTCACATCCTCTCACCGTGCAAGAGTGATTGTGAAAAAATTCTGATCTTGGCTGTTTTATCCCGGGGACGACGCGCCATTGAAGAACTGCTTGCACAATCTTGGGCAAGCCGCGAAACGTCTTAAAGAAAGCGAACTAGTCCGCGACTCAGCCATAGCAATGTTTTGTTTGTTTTTTTTGTTTGATTATTTTGCAGGCATACTTCATCAATTGTTCCTACAATTTTAAGACGCTTATTCTGCCATGGAAATCAAAAGAAAAAAGATTGCTAAAACGCGATAAGTATCATTGTTTTGTTTGTTTCGTTTTATATAATTATAACCGGTATAATTTTAATTTAACAATTGAACATGATGCTTGAGATTTTAGGTAACCCGGTACCTAAAGTTAATTTTATGTCTAATTTTGATGGACTAGGATTATAATATGGATGATATGAAAATGTTATTGATGATAATCCACGAAAATGAATTTTTATCTCCTACATGAAAATGAATTGGGTCTAGAAATTTTTATTAGATATACTAAACATCATGAGGATAACCCACGCCAAAATTCATAATTTTTGAAGAACTAAAAGTATTTTTAAAGTATTTTAGAATACTAAAAAAACATATCTGAAAAATTCTGTCGGGCAGAAATTTATTGCTAATTGAATCCGTTTTTGCTAATATTTGTGTAGATATTTTGAAATACTGTAACATGAAACTCATTGATCAGGAACTAATCTTCGAAACCCAATTTGAAGTTTTCCATTTGGATTTTTAGATTGAGAAATATGGTGATTTCAAAATCGTTGTGTATGTCTATCTAAAATAGGAGATATGATATTTGAGATTGGAGAAATGTAATAAATTACATTAAAAATATGTTTGGATTGTTATTTCTTTATGTTATCGTTTTGGTAATGAAAAGGAAGATTATTGTTAGAAATCAAACTAATGCACTATATGTGTTTGATAATATGCTTAGTAGAAAGTTTTTAATTATATGCACGATTTTATAACTAGATAACTTTGAATCTTTGTTTGACACTAAAGAGAAACTTGGAGTACTATATTTTGATTGATTTTTAAGTAATTATGTAAGTGCATAAATTATTCATTTTTGATTTCAAATGCTCACATGTAAGTGGTTGTGACAGGTGCAAATTCACTTACTTGAGCAAGTTTTTATTTTCCAATGAAATAAAAATTGCGGGAGATTAATCTATGCGTGGAGCAATGGATTTGCTGATTTCTCTGTTGGTGCAAAGAATGGACAATGGGTTATAACGAATTGATATTTAAAAGAAATTGAGGTATGTTTGATGAACTATTTGTAGTTATTGTAGTGATTGAATAATGGTATTCTAAATTGAATTGATGTTCAATCTTAGAATAAATTTTAGGGAAACAAGTTATTGAGAATTATTGTGTATGAAAATAAACATGTGACTCATGTAAGTTTGGAACTTATGAGATGGAATTTTATACGAATCAAAAACCGAATAATTAGAAACCTAGTCAAAATTAATGTGAATATCAACTCTCACCATGAAAAGAACATAATATTGGTTATGAATTTATTTGCTATTCTTGCACGGAATTGCAAGGATATCAAATGTTATTAACAACGCTTTTCAAGCTAAGTTAATGTGAATTATGGATACGGTGAGAGGTTGGTATATATTGGTGTTTTACAACACCATGTTTGTTTTGATAGGTTATGGTTCAAAATTTGAACCAAATTGTTTGAAAGAAAGTGGTGTTGAGATATACTCACATCACTAGGATTTTCGGTATTGGTATGGTTTAAAAGTTACTTCGGGTAGAACAATTTTATTAAAATGTTCATACTTTCGAAATGAGAAACAATCTTGTTTCCTCCTAGATTGAGATTATAAATTTGTTGAATTTGATCATTGCAATACTACAAATGATATGTTGTAGATAAAATGTTTGAGCATAATAGTGCAAATTTATCATAACATAAATTGAATTTTCAATATTTGAAATATGAGATTTTGTCATGCTTTTTAAGAAATCAATGAGTTAGTGATGAATATGAGCATGTTATATTTTCGTATAAACTTGGTGAATTCTTTGAGTAACATGTATGTAATGTTACCTAACTCATAAAAGCATGTACACTTTCAAATCTTACGCAGTTTGCAATTGGATGAAATAAAATATTTGAGAATTTTATAAAACATGTTTGCTTCTTCGAATAGCTTGTGTTGATATCAAATATGATTATTTGAGTAGTGAATTAGGAAATGTTGTCTTCAAGAAAATTGTTTGAATTTTTATCCTTTATGTTGTGAAAAAATAAAACGTTTGGATTTAGATCATAAGTTCATTAGCTTTTATAATTTTTTGAACTTTGGATATTGTTTTGAAATTCTTGTTCGAGTCAAAAAAAATAGTGGGGGTTCCATACCTTATGTTTTACCAACTTTGGTTTAAATTAGAGAACCTAGAAAAATTAAGGTGACAAGGAATTCATTAAGAATGAACCTAGAAAAGCATATTTATAGTGAGACTAAAATTTAGTCATGAATATTTTGTTGCTTATAATTAGAAAGATAAATTCTAATACAAGTTAACTTTGTTTTTCAAAAATTTATTCTTTGGATAAATAAATTCGTGAGCCTATTGTTGTTAGACAGTCATACAGAAACTGTTGACACTTGCATTGATGTCACTAAATTAACTCACATGTTTGTTTTGTTGATGTTGGTTCTGTGATGTATGATTTGTTATAGTCATAATTAAAAATATATACTTTTGTGTATTTTAAAAATGAGAATCTATGTAAACCAAGCATGGAAAACTGTGTAGTTTCTACAATAAAATAAATCACATAAGTTAGATAAGTTATCATTTATATTCTGAAAACTAAACTTTAAAACAATTTATAAAATAAAAATTGTTTACTTGATTCATCCGAATGATTTCAGAATTAATGAAAGTGAAACGCACAATACTCTTTGTTTTGTATGCATAAGTGATTTGTTGAATTTGTGTTCTAAGTTAAAGGATGAAAATGAATTGAGAACATGCTTAGTTTACTATTTCACATGAAAGACTTGAGTGAAGATGCGTATGTTTTTTAAATGAATTTTTTCTTTCTTTGAAAACATTTCATTTCAATGGAAATAGAGTTTTATAAGAGATAGAAATATATATAGTCTGACTGTAAACTAGTTTTCACTCATTTGGTTTAGTGCTAATGCTTTTGGATTGTGTGTGATTGCACTAGACATGAGTATGGTAGCTCAATATGTTTCTTTGCTACGTGATTGACTGTATATATATAAGTATTTTTTGTAGTGGGGGTTTGTAGCAAAAACGCCAACGGGTAGTTTTTTAAAATTCAAAATTCACTCTTTACGTCTATAAATTACCATCAATTTCAAACAACTCACTCACACCAAAATTCACTTCTCTTGAATTTTCTCTTTTTAAAATATATTTCTCAATGGCTGAAAAGGTGATCACACTTTTTTGCGATGCAAAACTTGAAGCTGCTATTTCTATGATATATGGGAGTTTTAAAAAGATTGAAAATTGTAAGAGGGAAGTGCAAGTTTCTGAAGTTGCTCCAAGAAAATGTTCCTCTAAAAGGCAAAGAAGAGCTCCAGTTTTGAAAGTTAACAACAAAAAATTCAAAAACAAAGGCGAAACTCTCAAAAAGCGCGTTGAATGGAAGATACGTCAAATGAAGATTAACAGAAGGCCAAAACTTGTACTTGATTTTTATTGAAGTTGTTAGTACTTTTTATTATTTCCTAAGCTTATATCTTGTAAAAAAATTGGCATCAATGAACGCAAATATTTAGATTTAAAAAAAGAGATTTCCACTTCAGATTAAGCGAAATTTATTACAATTTGAACTTGCAAATAATATCAAATCCACGAAAAAAAACATCAAACTACGTCAAATCCAGCGACATTCTCTCTGTAGAGTTCATAGCATTCAAAATGCTTAAACTCTCTTCCGCTTTCTTTAATAAACTTGGTACGAGCGATGGTTTTCTGTAAAACAGATAAGCAACAAGTTCAGATATTTATGATGAAGTTGATCAGTGAGGAAAAAGGTAAGATACTCACTAGTTCTTCGCTGGATAATCAAGAATATCTACGGTGAACCATCCACAAAACTTCCTTATAATGTTTGACTTCATTAGTGATGAATGCAATTCTTAGTTCTAGGTTCTTACTGATTCTTATGGATTTTTTCCGCGATGCTACAAAATGTCCGAATACTCTTTCCCAGATATTGTCATTGTTCATTGGTCTCATCATACGATGTAACCAACATCGAACAAGAGCAGCATCTTTTTCAATTGTAAAGACCGGGAGTGGCATTTGAGTGCAGTAACGATGTGCTTGAGATGGACTATGTTTTAGAATTATGAAACACGCTTCGTAACAAAAAGGTTTACCGTGAGCTTCCTCATAATTATGAAGAGATGTTTGGATCACTTCATCTTCAGTTACACCGCTGAACTTTTCTCGATCAATTTCCATTACCAGAAAAAGAAATGGCTTTACTGCAAGCCTAATATATTGAAAACGAGCACGCAATCGACGAGCATCTCGGTTTCCTGGATTTCCCGTCAGTGAGACGAACATTGAAAAAATGTTCTCCCAAAAAGAACCTTCATGAAAAATAACAACACCAGTGATTACACTATGAAAAAATATGCTTTGCATATGGTTATATCCTCTTCTTCACGAAACATGGGACCACGATTTCTGACAAACATTTCTGAAGAGTTTTACGAAGAAAAAAAAGAAGATGTGATTTTGGAGATGGGAGGAATCGAATTTATAGTAGAGAAAGAAGATCGAGTCGTTGGGAATTTATCCGTTGGTGTTGGTAACACAACCACCCGCGACTTTCCTTTAAGCGCCCGTTTGAATTACCATAGGAGTTGGCGTTCTTTGATAGAACCGCCTGTTTGAATTAACAACGCCTATTTTCTTGTTATAAATGCAACAATAGGGGCGGCCTCTCAACCAAACCAACAGATTTCTTTCTCAACATCCACCATGTTTTCTA
This sequence comes from Papaver somniferum, assembly GCF_003573695.1. Lineage (NCBI taxonomy): Eukaryota > Viridiplantae > Streptophyta > Magnoliopsida > Ranunculales > Papaveraceae > Papaver > Papaver somniferum. The sequence goes on from NC_039368.1 coordinate 85,260,476, forward strand.
AAGGAAAAGCGAAGCAAATATTATGTGTCGAAGCAAAAGAGGTTTGTCCATTATGTTTCATGGATTACCACAGTCTTATGCAATGCCCTTGGATGTATTCAAAGTGTCCGTGGGAAGGTTGTTCACGCATCATAATGGTGATTGAATCTCAACCAGAAAAGCTCAGGTATTTGCTATGTCAAGATCCCAACTGTCCAGAGAAACCACATATGCTAGATGATGCTATGAAGATTAAAAAGGAAGAAAAAGAAAAGATTGCAACACTCTACAAGAACTTCAAACTTAAAGACAAATTGAAGAAGGAGTTATTACACTGCTTGCATTGTGGATATGGAGTTATTACGCTGCTTGGTCACACATTTGATTTCATTGATGTATTTGCTTCATTTCACTGTTCTGATGGTGTACTTACTGACTCATAGCATATTTTTTTTGTACAAAATAAACGAAAATTTCATGAATGTCTAGGATTATGATAATTCATGATAGTTTATTTGTCAATTGGAAAAAGAACAAGCTCAATGTACTTACTGAATTTGCATCTCGTTCGCTTCGTGTATGGTATTAATCAAACCAATGCACTACTATTTGCACCTGGCATGCTGATTGACTGTTCTTGATTACTGTATTATAGATATTGACCCGATGAGGAGTTGTGTAACTGCTTAATTATACGTCACAGACGATGTATAACTTGTATTATCTCTTCTTATTTGTATTATGTTGTGCTAGTATTAGATGGTATCTACATATGTATGCATGTTAGCTCTCACAATTTGCTGGCATTTGGTTAGTTGTTGTAATGCATGTTTGCAGGGAAATGACAGCAACTATTGAAGCCGGGTCTGTTCCCTCACTGAATATGGAAATTCATTCTATCGAAGAGGCAGGAGCATTCTACAGAGCATATGGTAGGAGTAGGGGGTTTTTAACACGCAAGAGGTCATCATATGCCACTAGACGAGGACCACAAATAACTAGAGTGATTTTCGTATGTTGTTGTGAGGGATTGCACAAGAAACATGTGGATTCAAATGATGACGATGGTGAGAAGAAGAAAAATGGTGCTTCAACTATGAGAACTGGTTGTGAGGCTATGCTTCGGATAGCTTTGAATACAAAATGTAACACATGGTATGTTAATGAGTTTAAGGATCATCACAACCATGACATGGTACCACCTAGAAAACAAGTTTTTATGAAGTCGAACAAGGTTTTTCCTCCTGCGACTACAAATTTGGCAGAAGCATCTAGCAAGCACACTACAAAACAGAAGGCTTTTAGGGATGGTCAGAAAAACGTCCCAACAACCGGAAAGCCGCCCCAAAAAGATATTAGGGACGTTTGTTGCTGCGTCCCCAGATCCACCGTCACTAATACTATTAGGGACGGATTTTCCTTCTAGGAACGGTTCTGAGTGGCCGTCAGTAATACTAATAGGGACGGCTTCATCTTCTAGGGACGTTTTTTCTTGGCCGCCACAAATACTTCTAGGGACGGCTTCATCTTCTAGGGACGGTTTTGAAACGGCCGGAAAAACAAGTTAAAACCGCCCCTAGTGCATCATAGGGATGGTTTAACAATACCGTCCCTAGTATAAACTGGAACAATGGGGACGGTTAATCAACCGTCCCTAATATCTGAATATTACTGAAGCTCCATTTCCCTGCTTTAATTGGCAGAATGCCATCCCTCATACATTCACATACCAGGATTAGATGCCATACATCCACAAAACAGAGACAAATAGAATGCCATACATCCACAGAATAGAGAATCATAGACGAACTCATAGAAGATTATTTTTCTATAGATACTCAAAAACCATGTTATTTGTTTACAAAAGAGACCTCCCATTCTCAAAAAACAAGCAAAAATTTAGGTTCATACACTCTCTACAGTAAATGGTGTCTTTGTTTATCATCTGTTAACTACAATCAGTGGCCTGCGGCGTTTGAGTGCTATTTTATCATCTGTTAATATCTGGAAACTAACCCTTCCTGCACCTTTCCATATCACATATCCTGCAACAAACATAAATCTACTCAATAGATAATCGATAGTTACATACTTACATTCTTCTTAGTCAGGAAAAAAAAAGCTCAACACATTCACAATCAGTTCTGCAGTAATGAACATCTCCGGTTCATTAAAGTGAAATTACCATTTGTTAGTTGGTACATATAGGATGTCAACAGTGGTGCATTGGGAGTGAACTGAGTACTAGGTAAAGCAGATTACTGTATACAAGTCACATTTAAACTGCACCTGGGAAGAGTTATCAAACTTATAAGTAACCTACATGGGACAAAAACCTATACTCGCCTTGGCTTAATACATAGTTAATTAGATAACACGGAAGCTCATGCATACCTAAATAACCACTGGGTCTAAGACTAATCTTATCAATTTACAATGACTCAAATTCTATGTAAAAAAGAAAAAGTGAATGATGCACGATACCTCGAGTCCTTCATTGTTCTGGTTTGGTGGTAATACTGCAACTTGAGCCTCCAATTCTGCAACCCTTCGTTTGAGCATTGCATTTTCCTCTTTCAATTGAACAACTCTACTTGATGATGATGACTCTCCCCAAAACTGTTTCGGCTTCACAGTGCTGCCAAAGCAACGAATCCGACCACGTCTATCTGGTCTCATAACAGCTGCAAATGCATCATTTCATCCACCTAAAACGACTCCAGATCCAGGTTGGTTAGCCTGGTTGTGTATTTCCACCATTTGATCCTACAAGTAAATCAATCTCGAAAGTTAGGTCAATTCGAACTACAAATGCAGAAAACAGATGACCCGAAAGAAAACTTAAAAAGTATAAAGGTATACGTATTGTTCAGAAGCAACAGGATCCATCACTTCTTCATTTGGATCTGATGTTTTTCTTTTCTTCGTCCTGGTCCTAAGAAATACTTCATGTCGTTCAGGGAATCTTCCTGTTTCGGCTAGCATCTGTAAAATGAAATTTTGTGCTGTTGGTTGCATATAACATACGAAACATCCTCACCACGATCAAACTAAACAGAAGCTTTACCTCTTTTGCATATTCCATGTGGCTTGGAGCCACCAGTGTGTTGAATTGTTTGTTTGGACCTATTTAGTTTATTTTTAGCCGCCAACTCCTGTTTCAAAAGAAAATAATAACAAACGATGCTTGCTGTGGGCCTTGCGTTAGTGGGTAAATGATAAAAGGGATAATAAGAGCATGGATGACAGAAAATACGTACTTTATCTTTCTTGGTATTCCACACACAGCTCGCAACATGCCTAAAAAGGTCATCCCCTGGTCCATCATTATTGTTATTTCCGACCTCAAAACATGTATCCTGTGGTGCGATACTTGATGAGACCGTTGAGCTTAAACTCTCACCATGATGAAACCATGTAGTATAATTTCTCATCATACCGTGCAATATCAAATCACTGAATATTTCACTTCTAACTTTGTAATTAACATTATTGCACTTTCTGCAAGGACATTTCATTTTGTTATCTTCAGTAACAACCCTTTCCTTGAATGCATGGTCCAAGAACATCCTCAAACCATCTTCATACTCTTTACCCGACCGATCCTTGTGAACCCAACTCTTATCCATGGTTTCTACAAACTGACTAAGGAATAAACTTACGATTAACGGAAACCACTAGTCACACATGCACATAAAAGTCCCATACACAACAGAAAGAGGAAAAAACGCAGAACATACCCAAATTAGTAATGAATTACTTGGTGATAGTTACATAAAACTTGACAAATTTAAAAATACCATTACTTTATAAGTTAGTAGCGATCGATGATTATGAGCATGCAAGCTAGCGAATGATCCTGCGATGATATGAACCTAATCGCCAACACCAGCAATGCACCTGGCGGAACACACCTTAAGTCAGTGAGTACATTGATAGAAATAAAATAAAATAAGTACAGGCTAGATATGAAGATAGATGTAGTACATTGGACATAGATATAATATAGTCGATAGAGCATCATTAAGAAAAATAAGGTAACGGTAAAGAATCTAACAGCATATGCTAACTCAGACAAGTGGTACAGTCCATGTGAATACGTGATACTACAATATAACAAGCTAAACAGACATGATAAACAGTAAAGAATATGATAAACACTTTCCTTTTTTCCTAATTTTATCAAATGTGTTCAATGCCCCAGGCAGCACCAACCTAAGAACGGTATCATATCACTAAAGCTATTCATCTCTGCCATTCTTAATTCTTATGATCCAACATAAACATGAGTTTAACACTATACCAAGCAGCAGGAATCAGGATGAACTCAAAAGCTGGCAAATTAAGCAGGCACAATAAAATTAGTGATGAACTACCACCACTAAAGGAATTAGGATGAACTACCATACAGATAAACCTATGCAACCTTTAAAAAATCACAATGAACTCGACCAAATTAAGCAGGGACAATACAACTAGTGGTGGGTCAGCAACACAATTAGTTGATGGGTCAGCTGCTTTTACTAGTGCAATGACGCTGTAGATTTAGAAATAACAAGTCTGCAATATACATAATCATGGCAATCTTTTAGCTTCCTGATTCCTCTCAGATTTTGCACAAACTCAATATTCAAACCAATTAGCATCCATCCCAGCCCTCTGAACAATCTAGTTTTCTTTGTAAGCCGTAAGCACTAGAATTCAAATTTCTTTTCTTTGCAAGCAGTAAACACGAAAATGCAATGACAGTATTGTACTGCAGGAATTGCAATAAATTTGGAAAACTTAGGTTGTCCCGAGGGCACCTATCACAGAACTTTATTTTCTGTCACTAGCTTTAAGTTGAATGCACAGATTTTATTTTCAAGTTCAAAAAACTAGCAATTATGAATTCAGTTTTCAAGTAGGATACATGATAAACTACAATCAGTATGTACTTTTTATAGATCTGTATTTTCATTCTTCATCAACTGTAATCTGTAATCTCTGGAAATTAAGACTGTCAGGGGTTTACAAAGATGCCAGGAGACCCTAAGAGGAAAAATACACAACAGCACGAAAGAAAATCCTGAAATGAAACTCCAACTATAACAAAGATGCAGCAAGTTCAAATGGATTATTACTATCAGTACCATCGACCCAGTGTACTCATCGCTCACAATGTCTAGCTACTAAACATAGGATTAAAACAACAAAATGATTTATCATCTACATCATGTCTCTAGCTCTATCATCCAATTTTTTCTGATAGTCTTTCAAATTCTCTCCAGCACCATGTAAAATCAGATGATATGTCCTCTACACTTTCATTTAAGTTCAAATTACAACCTAAGTTTTCCAAAATATACCGTCTCATATCCTCAAAAAAAAAGATTATACTGCTCAAAATGTAATCATGAAGGAGACTCTTCCCACAGATATCTTAATAAACCCAACCCAAATCGAGAGAATCAGGTTAAATTTTGAATCCAAAAACATCAAAGATGAAATCATGCAAATTAATCAAATAGCAATTCATGTAATCATCACACTCGAAACTGAAATAACAATACTAATAGTTCAACTAAACAAACAATCAATTAGGGCAAACCAAAATTACAATAGAGAGAATTCGATCTGCGCAAAAAAATTACAGAAATAAACCCAACGCAAATCGAGAGAATTAGGTTAAACTTTGAATCCAAAAACATCAAAGATGAAATCGTGCAAATTAATCAAATACCAAACCAGATAAATTACAGAGATTCTTACCCTAAGTTTGCATGATGGGCATCTGCTAAATTTGACAGACTTATAGCAGAAGAAAGTGAAGATTTCACTTCTGATGAGTATCATGAAGGAGATGGAGAAGAAAGTGATGACGAATCGCACGAAGGAGAGTTTTAGGGTTTTAGTAGAGTCGATGAAAACATGAGCAGAATAGGCGATGAAAACTTGAGAGGAAAAATGAAATAGATTAGTTTCACTATGTTCTAAGGAGTACAGAAGTTAAGTTACCGACGATATAATCACCACCATTGGATGATTCTACTTACTGGGACGGCTAGAAGCTTTTAGGGACGCACAAAAAAATTCGTCCCTACTAGCACACCAGTAGTGACACTCGGATATAGTTCGTCCCTAATAATGGAACAGTTGGGATGGTTTCTTCGGCACCGTCTCAAATACACATCGCTAAGGACGGCTAGACGGGTTCGTCCCAACTTCTGCATTCTGGGGACGGTTTTTTGAGAATGGGCCGTCCCTAGAGAGGGACAAGGACATGCAGCAATTATACGTGAGTGTGCGGGACTTAAACCTTCTACCATTATGCAGTTCGGATCAACATTAACAGCAAAACAAATACTCCATTCTAAGACCTTTAGATCAAGCTGGCCAAGAATACCTTTTTTCCCATGTTCCTTCGGGATGTCGAAGGAGATACATTCCATCTCGGCGAGCAGACCAAACGCAATCAGTATGGCAGAGATTAAAGAAGTGTGGTGTTAGTGCAGTATCTACTTTCGCATCGTAAACTTCATGGCTTCCTTCATACCAACGATAATTCCAGTTATCATACCATCGATAATCACACCAAACGTATGTTGAACCAAGGTTTACATGAAATTTCCAGTGCCACTCTTCACCAAAATTTAGCCCACGTTGACCTAGATCGTCATCCCCGGATTGGCAGTGATAATTCAAGTAAACACTGTAACCTTCAATATCATTCCGTATATGCACAGTAGTTGGAAAACCTAATAATGATGAACCCTTTGAAACTAATACTGAAAACAAGACGAAGTAGACAATAATCTTTACATGGCTGCTAACACCCATTGTCTTCTTAATCCCTGAACCCTAATATGTGTATTGGGTGTTGCAGATATATATAGCACCAATTGTTTCCATTTACATGCACTAATATTGAGTTGCGTATAGCTGGGTATATGTGAATTTTGGTAAGGATATTTTCAAATAAAATTAAACTAATAAATTTACACAGCTAGCAAATGAAACAATTTTGGGAAACTTTACTATGAAATTAATAGATTATATTTACCTTATTTTCCGGTCACAATAGGATTCCCGGTATTAACTACAAAGATTTTATGAGATGATATATATTGTCGAGGATCCTTCTGAGGAAGGACAGGGCGACATTATCCATCAACCAAGAAAATCAGTATACACAGGAAATATATTACCACGCCCACTCGAAATACTGCGTAAACATTAACGAGTGAGTGGATATGAACCCCAAATACCGCACCATCAGTCTATTGTTAGTGGCACATCTTTTTTTGACCACAGATTTGAGATTCCAGTTATCGACCCCGCTTTAAGTGGATCCCAATGGTGGGTATAATTAGATTATGAAGGAGATACAAAATTTCATGTAATACAAAAAATTATGTGCCATCAGATTAGTAGGTATCTTCAAGTAAAATGTATAACCCTATTAGCAATGTTGTAACTTTCATTTAACCAAGATTCAAAAATGCAATTTAAAAATTATTTAATAAAACAAAATAGGGACACGAAAAATGAAGGGCCGCTTATGTGTGCCCGTAATACATTTTTCATACTTTAGGATAATAATTCATAAGGTTTAGGTCTAATTTTTCTTACTTTTTTGTTGTTTTATTCCCACGTTCCATTAAAGGAAAAAAAAAACAAATAATTTTATGGATCCCAAGTATATCTTTTCTCCCACATCCCTCCTTTATCACGACGATATAAATAAAGTCCATCTCGACGAGCAGACCAAACGCATTTAGAGTGGCAAAATACGTAGTACTTAGCTTTAAATCCACTTAGAGTTGCCTTGTAAACTTCATGGCTACCTTGATACCAACGTTGATCTCTATTATCATACCACCGGTAATCGCACCAAAAATACGTCGTGCCAAATCCCACGCGAAATTGCCAGTCCCATTCATTGCCGAAATTGAGCGCATGTTCACCCAAATCGTCGTCCAAAGATTTGCAATGGATGTTCAAGAGAACTTGATCACCTTCGATATCATTTTGTACCTGCACAGTGGTTGGATCGAAAAGTGATGAACCCTTAGAAACTAATATCGAAAATAAGAAGAAATAAACAATGATATTTCTGAAATGGCTAATGCCCATAGTTGTTTGTATCTGTTGCTCTAAAAAAAGGTGTTCTGTGTGCGATAAGGTGATGGTCGATCGGTATATATAAAGATGGATATATGAACTTCCATCTTCGTAGAGGTTACAGACTTAAATGGAGTATAAAATATGGCGATTTGCATTAATACAACAGATAAGGAAAGTTATTAACAACTGCCTTTTCGAACAAATTGCATGCACCGCTATTGCATTGGGTGATAAGTATATACCAAGTTCGGCCCTGGTTAATCGCGGCTTCTTAATTACATGGCATATATAATGACTCGAGAATCATGGCTTCTGCCTTGGGCAGTGACGGAGACAGAAGGTGAATCTAGTATTGGTATGAGTTTCAGAAAAGTGTTTTTATGTCGTGCTGCGTCATGCGTTGCTATGTTGTGCTATAAAAATAAAGCGGTCTAAAATTTGGTAAATTATAATTTGAAAAATAATATGAAATTAATAAACTGTAAATTCTTTTTGGTAAATTGGTATTTTAAAGTGCTGGTGATGTAGTTAACGACAAAAATAAACATGTTTTAAAAATTAGGCTTTCAATTAGTTTCATGCATATTCGCTATCCAATAATATAATAAAATTTAAAAACACGATAATAAATTATATTTTAATAAAATATGAGTATTATTTAGTTCATCTTTACAATTTTTTATCATTTATAAAAAAATTATGATTATGATTTGCTTCAAAAATAAATATTTTTATTGTAATTATTATTATACTATTATTTATTATTTCAAAAGAAAAATGAACAATATAAGAATAAAATAGAAGTAAGAAATACAATGATAAGTTGACATATTATATGGGTAAAATATGTCTTTATTATAACATACTAACAAGGTTAAAATAGAGAACCAATTAAATCAAATTATGTGGGCTCACAACTTCTACTGTTGCTTTTTAAAAACATACCTAAAATGGAAATATTTTTCTCCAAAAACATTTCGAAGAAAATCTACCTATCACATTTTTTAGTAAAAATTTGTTACAAGGTGGTTTTGATAGGTAAAAAACAATTCCAAACAGGGCTAGCTTGTCCTCATATAGGATGGGATAAAATTCTTTTCTTCTATTTCTTTTTAAATCGCTTTGCGAGCAATTATTTTCGAAAATAGCAACGCAAGAATCACTAAAGTTGTACTGTGTATGAAAGACCTATGCAGCGCAGCGAAGCCTAGCTTACCGTGGCGGTAAAAAGTAGGGGCGAGCATTTGGGACCAAACCGGTCCGGTTAATCTGCATTTTTGTTGCTGGGTGTTTGGCTCGTACATTAGTGGACAAGAAGTGGATGCATTGCGTCAGATCCAGCGAATTTTTATGACTTGGAACCGAGAGGCAGAGAGAAAACATGTAATATTTTTATAATAATCGTTCATTTTTAGAATGTGATCGATGGATCTGACCCGTCCCATCTGTTTTTTCTGCGAGTGGATGTCTGATGAGTACGCTGATATGCATTTGGATACAAATACAATTTGTGCGATCCATTGGATTTTGGATTGGCCGTTGATGTTGTCTTAAAAAATCCATTGAACACCCGCAGCCTTTAGATTAAGGGCATAGATAGAATTTTCGTAGGATATGAGAGTACTAGTATATTATTTACATATCATCCACTATATGTATCATTTTTCATGACATGGGATGAAAATATTACTTTTTCTAAAACGGAAAATTGGTCGATGCACAAACAGAAATATGGTTGTATAATGTGTTATGCATCTTTTTTGGTGGTTTGCATAAGAGTTGTGCATTCAATTTTTTGCCCAATTAAATTGAAAGTATCACTTTTCTTGAAATGGAAGGAGTGCATTGTTCTATTAGTTGCAACGGAAAATAAGTTGATGCATAAACTTAAATATGGCTGCATAAAGTATTATGTATCATTTGTGGTGGTTTGCATAATGTATATACATTTAATTTCGAATATTGTGCCTAAAATGATAAGCACCTCCGAATTTTTGATAAAAACTCTAAATTTGATATTGTTGTTTGTACTCATTGCTTATGTTTTTTCTTTTTTAAAAACCATTCTAACGAGATAAAATTTTAAAAATTGGAAGACACAGATTTTTAGATATGTTATATTAATGTTTGGTTGCCAATTATACCCTGAAAAAATAGGACACATAAGGAATTATAACAATTGCAATAAAAGAGAGGGGCTACTTGAAAATTTATAGAGTATGACACTAAACCACCCAAGTACAATTTTTTTGTGTTAAATTGGAAATAAGACATATCTCACATTGACACTAAATCACCATACATAGTCCTCCTCCCTCATTTTACTCAGTCGGCCTAATAATAAAATCTCTTGGATCATTCGCATCAAATGTCCATCTGTGCATCAACTGAGCATATCCGTTAGATGCTGGATCAGAGACAGACTGCAACTTGAACCATAAAGAATCAAGTTCCATGGACGTGCAAATTTTATTTTTGAAATCATTGATGAAGATCCTAAACTAGTGTTTAATATTGGTGATCTACCATGCACACTTCTTATTGAAAAACCAAATTTTGACATCAAGTCGGTCTAAATATTTCGGTATTGATATATCAAGTCGGTCAAAATAGTTGGGTATTGATATATGGAATTCGTCTTCATACGCGGAACAATGATCGACTAAGTTACAAAGGAACCTGAGAAGTGAGTGTAACTACGGAAAATTCATAATTGTTGGGAATATATATTTAACATATATTAAATTCCTAATAAAAATGTGTTTAATAGCAATTAAGTTTTTCATAAAAAAAATAATTTTGTTAACATTAAATTTGGCCGTTACATATTTGTGGTTTTTAATGGTATTAACTCCACCATAATAACATTTTTAATGATATATAAATGTTTTGAAACTCTTGACTATAAATTAAAATTTTTGGTTGGAAAATGAGATAAAGAGTTTTATCTTTTAAGAGTGAGTCTTCTATTATGTCTCTTGAATTTTAAAAGGAAAAATGAAAAAAAAAATTAGAGGAGTTGTTGAAGCCTTTTTATTATATGTTTCTTGAATTTAAAAGCAAAATGAATTTATTGTGAGAAAGAAAAACAAGTGTGTGATCATCGTTGGTTTTTCTAAAGAGTTTCTGAGCAAGAATGAAGTGTAGAAGTTTCACATCCTCTCACCGTGCAAGAGTGATTGTGAAAGAGATACTGATCTCGGCTGTTTTATCCTGGGGACGACGCGCCATTGAAGAACTGCTTGCACAATCTTGGGCAAGCCGCGAAACGTCTTAAAGAAAGCGAACTAGTCCGCGACTCAGCCATAGCAATGTTTTGTTTGTTTTTTTTGTTTGATTATTTTGCAGGCATACTTCATCAATTGTTCCAAAAATTTTAAGACGCTTATTCTACCATGGAAATCAAAAGAAAAACGATTGCTAAAACGCGATAAGTATCATTGTTTTGTTTGTTTCGTTTTATATAATTATAACCGGTATAATTTTAATTTAACAATTGAACATGATGCTTGAGATTTTAGGTAACCCGGTACCTAAAGTTAATTTTATGTCTAATTTTGATGGACTAGGATTATAATATGGATGATATGAAAATGTTATTGATGATAATCCACGAAAATGAATTTTTATCTCCTACATGAAAATGAATTGGGTCTAGAAATTTTAACTAGATATACTAAACATCATGAGGATAACCCACGCCAAAATTCATAATTTTTGAAGAACTAAAAGTATTTTTAAAGTATTTTAGAATACTAAAAAAACATATCTGAAAAATTCTGCCGGGCAGAAATTTATTGCTAATTGAATCCGTTTTTGCTAATATTTGTGTAGATATTTTGAAATAGTGTAACATGAAACTCATAGATCAGGAACTAATCTTCGAAACCCAATTTGAAGTTTTCCATTTGGATTTTTAGATTGAGAAATATGGTAATTTCAAAATCGTTGTGTATGTCTATCTAAAATAGGAGATATGATATTTGAGATTGGAGAAATGTAATAAATTACATTAAAAATATGTTTGGATTTTTATTTCTTTATGTTATCGTTTTGGTAATGAAAAGGAAGATTATTGTTAGAAATCAAACTAATGCGCTATATGTGTTTGATAATATGCTTAGTAGAAAGTTATAATTATATGCACGATATTATAACTAGATAACTTTGAATCTTTGTCTGACACTAAAGAGAAACTTGGAGTACTATATTTTGATTGATTTTTAAGTAATTATGTAAGTGCATAAATTACTTATTTTTGATTTCAAATGCTCACATGTAAGTGGTTGTGACAGGTGCAAATTCACTTACTTGAGCAAGTTTTTATTTTCCAATGAAATAAAAATTGCGGGAGATTAATCGATGCGTGGAGCAATGGATTTGCTGATTTCTCTGTTGGTGCAAAGAATGGACAATGGGTTATAACCAATTGAGCTTTAAAAGAAATTGAGGTATGTTTGATGAACTATTTGTAGTTATTGTAGTGATTGAATAATGGTATTCTAAATTGAATTGATGTTCAATCTTAGAATAAATTTTAGGGAAACAAGTTATTGAGAATTATTGTGTATGAAAATAAACATGTGACTCATGTAAGTTTGGAACTTATGAGATGGAATTTTATACGAACCAAAAACCGAATAATTAGAAACCTAGACAAAACTAATGTGAATATCAACTCTCACCATGAAAAGAACATAATATTGGTTATGAATTTATTTGCTATTCTTGCACGGAATTGCAAGAATATCAAATGTTATTAACAACGCTTTTCAAGCTAAGTTAATGTGAATTATGGATACGGTGAGAGGTTGGTATATATTGGTGTTTTACAACACCATGTTTGTTTTGATAGGTTATGGTTCAAAATTTGAACCAAATTGTTTGAAAGAAAGTGGTGTTGAGATATACTCACATCACTAGGATTTTCGGTATTGGTATGGTTTAAAAGTTACTTCGGGTAGAACAATTTTATTAAAATGTTCATACTTTCGAAATGAGAAACAATCTTGTTTCCTCCTAGATTGAGATTATAAATTTGTTGAATTTGATCATTGCAATACTACAAATGATATGTTGTAGATAAAATGTTTGAGCATAATAGTGCAAATTTATCATAACATAAATTGAATTTTCAATATTTGAAATATGAGATTTTGTCATGCTTTTTAAGAAATCAATGAGTTAGTGATGAATATGAGCATGTTATATTTTCGTATAAACTTGGTGAATTCTTTGAGTAACATGTATGTAATGTTACCTAACTCATAAAAGCATGTACACTTTCAAATCTTACGCAGTTTGCAATTGGATGAAATAAAATATTTGAGAATTTTATAAAACATGTTTGCTGCTTCGAATAGCTTGTGTTGATATCAAATATGATTATTTGAGTAGTGAATTAGGAAATGTTGTCTTCAAGAAAATTGTTTGAATTTTTATCCTTTATGTTGTGAAAAAATAAAACGTTTGGATTTAGATCATAAGTTCATTAGCTTTTATAATTTTTTGAACTTTGGATATTGTTTTGAAATTCTTGTTCGAGTCAAAAAAAATAGTGGGGGTTCCATACCTTATGTTTTACCAACTTTGGTTTAAATTAGAGAACCTAGAAAAATTAAGGTGACAAGGAATTCATTAAGAATGAACCTAGAAAAGCATATTTATAGTGAGACTAAAATTTAGTCATGAATATTTGTTGCTTATAATTAGAAAGATAAATTCTAATACAAGTTAACTTTGTTTTTCAAAAATTTATTCTTTGGATAAATAAATTCGTGAGCCTATTGTTGTTAGACAGTCATACAGAAATTGTTGACACTTGCATTGATGTCACTAAATTAACTCACATGTTTGTTTTGTTGATGTTGGTTCTGTGATGTATGATTTGTTATAGTCATAATTAAAAATATATACTTTTGTGTATTTTAAAAATGAGAATCTATGTAAACCAAGCATGGAAAACTGTGTAGTTTCTACAATAAAATAAATCACATAAGTTAGATAAGTTATCATTTATATTCTGAAAACTAAACTTTAAAACAATTTATAAAATAAAAATTGTTTACTTGATTCATCCGAATGATTTCAGAATTAATGAAAGTGAAACGCACAATACTCTTTGTTTTGTATGCATAAGTGATTTGTTGAATTTGTGTTCTAAGTTAAAGGATGAAAATGAATTGAGAACATGCTTAGTTTACTATTTCACATGAAAGACTTGAGTGAAGATGCGTATGTTTTTTAAATGAATTTTTTCTTTCTTTGAAAACATTTCATTTCAATGGAAATAGAGTTTTATAAGAGATAGAAATATATATAGTCTGACTGTAAACTAGTTTTCACTCATTTGGTTTAGTGCTAATGCTTTTGGATTGTGTGTGATTGCACTAGACATGAGTATGGTAGCTCAATATGTTTCTTTGCTACGTGATTGACTGTATATATATAAGTATTTTTTGTAGTGGGGGTTTGTAGCAAAAACGCCAACGGGTAGTTTTTTAAAATTCAAAATTCACTCTTTACGTCTATAAATTACCATCAATTTCAAACAACTCACTCACACCAAAATTCACTTCTCTTGAATTTTCTCTTTTTAAAATATATTTCTCAATGGCTGAAAAGGTGATCACACTTTTTTGCGATGCAAAACTTGAAGCTGCTATTTCTATGATATATGGGAGTTTTAAAAAGATTGAAAATTGTAAGAGGGAAGTGCAAGTTTCTGAAGTTGCTCCAAGAAAATGTTCCTCTAAAAGGCAAAGAAGAGCTCCAGTTTTGAAAGTTAACAACAAAAAATTCAAAAACAAAGGCGAAACTCTCAAAAAGCGCGTTGAATGGAAGATACGTCAAATGAAGATTAACAGAAGGCCAAAACTTGTACTTGATTTTTATTGAAGTTGTTAGTACTTTTTATTATTTCCTAAGCTTATATCTTGTAAAAAAATTGGCATCAATGAATGCAAATATTTAGATTTAAAAAAAGAGATTTCCACTTCAGATTAAGCGAAATTTATTACAATTTGAACTTGCAAATAATATCAAATCCACGAAAAAAAACATCAAACTACGTCAAATCCAGCGACATTCTCTCTGTAGAGTTCATAGCATTCAAAATGCTTAAACTCTCTTCCGCTTTCTTTAATAAACTTGGTACGAGCGATGGTTTTCTGTAAAACAGATAAGCAACAAGTTCAGATATTTATGATGAAGTTGATCAGTGAGGAAAAAGGTAAGATACTCACTAGTTCTTCGCTGGATAATCAAGAATATCTACGGTGAACCATCCACAAAACTTCCTTATAATGTTTGACTTCCTTAGTGATGAATGCAATTCTTAGTTCTAGGTTCTTACTGATTCTTATGGATTTTTTCCGCGATGCTACAAAATGTCCGAATACTCTTTCCCAGATATTGTCATTGTTCATTGGTCTCATCATACGATGTAACCAACATCGAACAAGAGCAGCATCTTTTTCAATTGTAAAGACCGGGAGTGGCATTTGAGTGCAGTAACGATGTGCTTGAGATGGACTATGTTTTAGAATTATGAAACACGCTTCGTAACAAAAAGGTTTACCGTGAGCTTCCTCATAATTATGAAGAGATGTTTGGATCACTTCATCTTCAGTTACACCGCTGAACTTTTCTCGATCAATTTCCATTACCAGAAAAAGAAATGGCTTTACTGCAAGCCTAATATATTGAAAACGAGCACGCAATCGACGAGCATCTCGGTTTCCTGGGTTTCCCGTCAGTGAGACGAACATTGAAAAAATGTTCTCCCAAAAAGAACCTTCATGAAAAATAACAACACCAGTGATTACACTATGAAAAAATATGCTTTGCATATGGTTATATCCTCTTCTTCACGAAACATGGGACCACGATTTCTGACAAACATTTCTGAAGAGTTTTACGAAGAAAAAAAAGAAGATGTGATTTTGGAGATGGGAGGAATCGAATTTATAGTAGAGAAAGAAGATCGAGTCGTTGGGAATTTATCCGTTGGTGTTGGTAACACAACCACCCGCGACTTTCCTTTAAGCGCCCGTTTGAATTACCATAGGAGTTGGCGTTCTTTGATAGAACCGCCTGTTTGAATTAACAACGCCTATTTTCTTGTTATAAATGCAACAATAGGGGCGGCCTCTCAACCAAACCAACAGATTTCTTTCTCAACATCCACCATGTTTTCTAAAGGAAAAGCGAAGCAAATATTATGTGTCGAAGCAAAAGAGGTTTGTCCATTATGTTTCATGGATTACCACAGTCTTATGCAATGTCCTTGGATGTATTCAAAGTGTCCGTGGGAAGGTTGTTCACGCATCATAATGGTGATTGAATCTCAACGAGAAAAGCTCAGGTATTTGCTATGTCAAGATCCCAACTGTCCAAAGAAACCACATATGCTAGATGATGCTATGAAGATTAAAAAGGAAGAAAAAGAAAAGATTGCAACACTCTACAAGAACTTCAAACTTAAAGACAAATTGAAGAAGGAGTTATTACACTGCTTGCATTGTGGATATGGAGTTATCACACTGCTTGGTCACACATTTGATTTCATTGATGTATTTGCTTCATTTCACTGTTCTGATGGTGTACTTACTGACTCATAGCATATTTTGTTTGTACAAAATAAGCGAAAATTTCATGAATGTCTAGGATTATGATAATTCATGATAGTTTATTTGTCAAATGGAAAAAGAACAAGCTCAATGTACTTACTGAATTTGCATCTCGTTCGCTTCGTGTATGGTATTAATCAAACCAATGCACTACTATTTGCACCTAGCATGCTGATTGACTGTTCTTGATTACTGTATTATAGATATTGACCCGATGAGGAGTTGTGTAAGTGCTTATACGTCACAGACGATGTATAACTTGTATTATCTCTTCTTATTTGTATTATGTTGTGCTAGTATTAGATGGTATCTACATATGTATGCATGTTAGCTCTCACAATTTGCTGGCATTTGGTTAGTTGTTGTAATGCATGTTTGCAGGGAAATGACAGCAACTCTTGAAGCCGGGTCTGTTCCCTCACTGAATATGGAAATTCAGTCTATCGAAGAGGCAGGAGCATTCTACAGAGCATATGGTAGGAGTAGGGGGTTTTTAACACGCAAGAGGTCATCATATGCCACTAGACGAGGACCACAAATAACTAGAGTGATTTTCGTATGTTGTTGTGAGGGATTGCACAAGAAACATGTGGATTCAAATGATGACGATGGTGAGAAGAAGAAAAATGGTGCTTCAACTATGAGAACTGGTTGTGAGGCTATGCTTCGGATAGCTTTGAATACAAAATGTAACACATGGTATGTTAATGAGTTTAAGGATCATCACAACCATGACATGGTACCACCTAGAAAACAAGTTTTTATGAAGTCGAACAAGGTTTTTCCTCCTGCGACTACAAATTTGGCAGAAGCATCTAGCAAGCA